>NC_137945.1:28363817-28368817 GCF_963969265.1 Rhamphochromis sp. 'chilingali' | reverse complement strand
AGTCTGTGCACCTTTCCATCTTTCCACTCATCCATCCATCATCCAGAGATGTTTTCTCTTTAAATATCTGTTGAACCTCAGGTTTCACACACTGAACACGACAAAAAACGTGCAGACAAGATCTTCTGACTTACATACATACAGGTGTTTTGTTGAGGAAAGGTCCTTCAGGTTGGGTTTTCAGGCCCAACAGTCCCTGCAGTTGCAATAGTTCCCACTAGATGGTGGCAGAACCATGTGAAGATATCAAGTTTTACAGGGACATACGATGGAACAACTGATTGCAATTAAGCAGAGCTTGACCGTTGTCCAAACGGTAAGGTGTCACTTCTGAGCAGACTCTAATAGTTGAGAATGTTTTTTTTCTAATCTTAAAGTTTGTCTATTATGATCCTTTTGGGGCTTGTAAACATTCCCAGGTGTTCCAGGCCTGCGACATGATCCTTGGCCTTCAGAAAACTCCATGAATGGAAAGATGAATCCTTCCTCCGATCAGGGACAATGTGGTCATTCCCCTTTTACAACATAGCATACAGTAAATCTGCCCCCCCCCCCCCCCCCCCCCTTTAATCCCACCAAAGCCATTTCTCCATCCCTTGTTTTTCATAAAGTCTGTCATTCCAATCACAAAGGTTATGACAAAACCGTGCCATAGTGCTGTCTTTTGAAACACTGAACTGATTTAGCATGGGTCAGTGCTCTTGGCATGTTAGGATTAGTCCCCCTGTTCAAAATTGGCCTGCTGGAGAGATTTTGTGGTCATGGCTTGAGGTGCCTTTGCTCGTCTCTGCTGATCCTCTTAACCTGTTTTATTGAAATAAACAAAAGGTTTAACAGAAGTTAAATCTGATTTCCTCAGGTTTTTTCGATTGTCCCTAACCATTTTGAAAGCTCATGCAAACGACTGTCAAATCTGCGGTGACATAGTAGCAGGATTTTGAATTCATCTCCCAGATCTCCTCACATTGGAAAATCGATTGTTTCTTAAGTGGTCTTTGATGGATGCACCATATTTTGTACGTCTTAATCCAGAAGAAAAATATCCCTTTTTCTGATACTGGACTGTATTGTCTGGATGCTTTTTCCACAAGGGTCCACCTGGGGTCTGCTAGGCCCTGAGGTGAGTTCACGTCGCAGTATGTCAGACAGGCGTGGTAATATTTTCTATGTGGGCTTGATGTCTTGGCAGGTTTGAGGCTCAACCTCTCCATGTGTTTGTACACAGCTGTCAGCAGGGGCAGAGGAAATTAATTTACAGAAATGTTTGTATAATAAAGTTCTGGTTAACAGTTTGAAGAATTCTTTTCAGACGTCGTGTGTGTGGCTTACACCACCTAGCCATTGAGTGAACCAGTGAGCCGGAGTGCCGCAGGTGTCTTGGTTTTCCCCATCGTTGGTCAAGTGGTTCTGAGTCAAATACTACACACTGTGACTCAGTGTTCCCAAGGAGCCAACACTTATCAACATGAGAGACACACATAATGTAGCTTATGTCACCACTTGAGTTTAATTATAGCATTTTCTTCCAGTAAAGTGAAATGTTAAAAGTACCCAAAGGAACTACAGTTTGACTGGGCCACAGCACACGGGAGCTGACATATAGCTGATTAGGCTGCGTGCTGTAAAGAGCCGAATTATTTTCCATTCTCTATTTTTTCAGTTAAACCGTTTGTGCTGGATACAAAAAAACTAGCTGGACTTGGGGACCTTGCACAGATTTCTAGGGGTCTTTTGGGTCTGCTGAAGGGAAAACTTTGAAATATAATATTAATCTGAAACTATGTGCCTGCAACATATACATGGTGCAAAGTGCTGCACATTTCAGCATCACTTAATCATGATTTGATTAATGAGGAACGTGATTAATGGTTTCATGCAGCTCTTAAAATGAAAATGAAATGTTTAGAAATGTTTAGTTGGCGAATGTTTAACTTTTCTATTTAGTGTGCCCGTTTTACCTAATATCTCAGTATTTTCTGTCTTTTAGACTTGCTGATTAGGATCTTTTTTAACAGAGTAGCAAACTAGTCACAGGATGTTTGTTTAAAAATATGAGGGGTCAGTCAGAAAAAAACTGGCTTAAAACTTTGGGGAAGAACCCATACAGATGATGAAGAGAAGGATAAAAAAGTAGTTTGAACCATGAATCATAGAAATGGGCTTCACTAGAATTCAGGAATTAAGGTATGGAGCCGGAAATGAACAGAATATGCTTTGCATTGTCCAAGTTGATTCACATTAACTATGTGTTTTCCTTGTGTTGTGATTCAGGAGGTTCATCTGCTGCAGTGGAAGATTTCAGTGAGCCACATTCATTTTTATTTATCCTCTACATCCCCTTCTTCCTGCTCTATCTGGCTGTTTGGTCTGTTGCCATTATTTATGAAGCGTTGTTTTTCCACGCCTGTTAGATATTTCACAGGTTTCTTGTATTTGCTTGCTTATTTTCCCCTCAGCAGATAAAGTTTCCATCATTTCTGCTGGATGCTGAACAAACTCTGGCATAGCTGTGTGTGTGTGTGTGTGTGTGTGTGTGTGTGTGTGTGTGTGTGTGTGTGTGTGTGTGTGTGTGTGTGTGTGTGTGTGTTCAGATGTGTACATACACAGCATGGATGCTGGGCAAGGTGTTGTTTGATCATGTATGAAGCAGGATGTACAGCAGCTTATGAAAAAAGTGTTGGGTTGTAAACACCTCAAGAAAACTGTGAACGCGCTGTCAATGCACACAGAGTGAGTCATGCACTGGCTCACCTACAGAGACAAATATATGTTTTATAATATATATATTTATATCCATGGTTACAGATGCCAGTGTAATCCCTAAACACATACTCAGACATATACATCTATTCTGCCACAAGTAGGCTCAAAATTCTTGTTCTCTTGCAGGGCTCTATGGCATAAAGCCCATCCTCAGATTCAGCTGCTCCGTGGAGATTCCTTCTGAGGAGCTCCTTAACTCTGACACCCCGTTGCCATTTTCCACAGTCTGAGGAGAACCAGGAAGCAGCCGGCAGGAGACATGCCTGCCCTGGCCACCGGAGCCGGCCATGAGCCAGGTAACGGACCCTCAGGCGAGGAACACAATCAGCAACACTACTAATATGTGTCTTATAGAAGAATTTGCTAAAGGACTTATTTGATTCATGCTATTATGTGGCTCCACAGCATACAAATAGAAGAGTATGAATGCAAGTCTGACCTCAGCTAAAAAATGAATACATCTTTATTTAAATGTCAGTATAGCCTGTTGGTGCGCCCACCACTTTAAGGGGAGCCCAAATTTAATTTCAAGGTAGAAAAGAATTACTATTCGTGTGCCTCAGGGTACTTTTTCTTCACTCGAGTGGACCATGTAAAACTGCGGTTGGAAAATAAACCAAAGTCTATTTTCGCTCCATTTTGTGCCCAGCTCAATGAAAAGCATACTGCTGTGAATTTACAGTTTAACAACATAGAGCAAAACGATGTTAAAATACATACACCGTGCTCTCGCCTTCCAGTTGTGAGGAGTGCGTGTGTGTGATGTCAGAACGAGGAACATGTCAGACTTGTCATCACAGAGACAGCTGGCAGAAATCACCACCTCTCCCCTCAGGAACGCTTTCCTCCTCTCAGACCGGCTTAATGGGCAGCTACATCACTGTGCACGCACACACAGAGGTCTTGACCCGACAAGCTCCGAACAGCATGAGGACAAAAGGAGGAGAGACATTAAGTCTTACGCTGATGGATAAAGAGCGTGTGTGTTTCTGTGTCCAGACTTTTAACAGAGTAACTGAAGGTCCCGTTGTTCTGGAAATTTGTAGAGGCAAAGTAGAAAGCCAGACCGTCAATTACGATTATAGTCATTTTGGGCAATTACCGGCAAGGGTTCAGGTTTCCAAATAAAACACGTAAAGATTCCTCCGGCCCATCTCCTCTGCTTCTCCCCATTCATGGTCCCGTGAAGTTGTGTGTGCAGGTGAAACCAAATGAGCATTATGGATGAATGTTGTGTTACAGGTTGGGAGAAGTCATAAATGCTTGTGGTTAGCCTGGCATAGGGAGTGACCGGTGTTCTACCAACGTTTTCACAGAATACTGGTAGTATTACTCCTGGTATCATAATAAAGCTGTTGATTTAGGAGCTGAAGTTCTGTGAGGATGATGGAAAAATCTGTAGAATTCATAGTGTGCAAGAAAAAGCAAACATTTCACTGAAACCCATTTGTAGATCAGTTATGACTTGAGACAGCTTTGAAATGTAATAAGGAAGCAAAATGTTAAAAAATATAAAGTAATGACTGCTGCTGTAAAAGTAAGTTTCTCCACTGATTAAAATCTCCTCCTCCTGCGAATGCTTTCGTAGAAGATTCCACTAATTCCCTCTTATTACTATGTTCCAGTGTGACTGAATCTATTTCAATATATTATGTACTTCCAGCTTGGAGATCAGTGACAGGCAATGTAGTATTGAATTTTTTTTCTCTAATGTGATTTAACATTTGTCATTTTCTGGTTTTAAAGGCTTTTCCAGTGACATAATAAAACTGTTTTGAACATTCAAGGATATCTCAAATCTGTATGTGAAAGTGATCAGTTTTCTGTTTTTTTTAAAAAGATCTTCGTTTTGCCTTAAATTATTGGTTTTGATGAATATATTTGATTATATAAGTTTCATATTATTATAGTTTTTTACACAATGATTGTGTAAAGAAGGTTAAAATCCACATACAGTTTCCATGTTCTCCCTGTGTTTGTGTGGGTTCTCTCTCAGATCCTCGCACAGTCCAAAGACAGTAGTTTGTGCGGTTAGGTCAGAATTTTTGTTTGTCCTTTCTACACTCTAATGGGAAAACTCAAAACCATTTTATTTGTTCTTATCTTGGAATCTTACTATTTACAATACCTAAATTTGGCCTGGAAATATGAAATATGACCAATCTATATCTATTAACGCTACCCCGAGGAAGTATTATTAGAAAGCATCTGCTATGCAGATGATATCACGCTTTGTC